>NC_133697.1:0-10000 GCF_048934315.1 Petromyzon marinus | reverse complement strand
CCTCTCCGGGCACCCTCTCCCCCCACCCTCTCCCCCCACCCTCACCCCCCACCCTCTCCCCCCACCCTCTCCCCCCACCCTCTCCCCCCACCCTCTCTGGGCACCCTCTCCCCCCACCCTCTCCCCCCACCCTCTCCCCCCACCCTCTCCCCCCAACCTCTCCCCCCACCCTCTCCCCCCACCCTCTCCGGGCACCCTCTCCCCCCACCCTCTCCCCCCACCCTCTTCCCCCACCCTCTCCCCCCACCCTCTCCCCCCACCCTCTCCGGGCACCCTCTCCCCGCACCCTCTCCCCCCACCCTCTCCACCCACCCTCTCCCCCCACCCTCTCCCCACACCCTCTACCCCCACCCTCTGCGGGCACCCTCTCCCCCCACCCTCTCCCCCCACCCTCTCCCCCCACCCTCTCCCCCAACCCTCTCCCCCCACCCTCTCCCCCCACCCTCTCCCCCCACCCTCTCTGGGCACCCTCTCCCCCCACCCTCTCCCCCCACCCTCTCCCCCTACCCTCTCCCCCCACCTTCTCCCCCCACCCTCTCCCCCCACCCTCTCCCCCCACCCTCTCCGGGCACCCTCTCCCACCACCCTCTCCCCCCACCCTCTCTCCCCACCCTCTCTCCCTACCCTCTCCCCCCACCCTCTCCCCCCACCCTCTCCCCCCACCCTCTCCCCCCACCCTCTCCGGGCACCCTCTCCCCCACCCTCTCCCCCCACCCTCTCCCCCCACTTTCTCCCCCCACCCTCTCCCCCCACCCTCTCCCGGCACCCTCTCCCCCCACCCTCTCCCCCCACCCTCTCCCCCCACCCTCTCCCCCCACCCTCTCCCCCCATCCTCTCCCCCCACCCTCTCCCCCCACCCTCTCCGGGCACCCTCTCCCCCCACCCTCTCCCCCCACCCTCTCCCCCCACCCTCTCCCCCCACCCTCTCCCCCCACCCTCTCCGGGCACCCTCTCCCTCCACCCTCTCCCCCCACCTTCTCCCCCCACCCTCTCCCCCCACCCTCTCCCCCCACCCTCTCCCCCCACCCTCGCCCCCCACCCTCTCCCCCCACCCTCTCCGGGCACCCTCTCCCCCCACCCTCTCCCCCCACCCTCTCCCCCCACCCTCTCCCCCCACCCTCTCCCCCCACCCTCTCCCCCCACCCTCTCCGGGCACCCTCTCCCCCCACCCTCTCCCCCCACCCTCTCCCCCCACCCTCTCCCCCCACCCTCTCCCCCCACCCTCTCCCCACCACCCTCTCCCCCCACCCTCTCCCCCCACCCTCTCCCCCCACCCTCTCCGCCCACCCTCTCCCCCCCACCCTCTCCGGGCACCCTCTCCCCCCACCCTCTCCGGGCACCCTCTCCCCCCACCCTCTTCCCCCACCCTCTCCCCCCACCCTCTCCCCCCACCCTCTCCGGGCACCCTCTCCGGGCACCCTCTCCCCCCACCCTCTCCCCCCACCCTCTCCCCCCACCCTCTCCCCCCACCCTCTCCCGCCACCCTCTTCCCCCACCTTCTCCCCCCACCCTCTCCCCCCACCCTCTCCCCCCACCCTCTCCCCCCACCCTCTCCCCCCATCCTCTCCGGGCACCCTCTCCCCCCACCCTCTCCCCCCACCCTCTCCCCCCACCCTCTCCCCACACCCTCTACCCCCCACCCTCTCCCCCCACCTCTCCCCCCACCCTCTCCCCCCACCCTCTCCCCCCACCCTCTCCCCCCACCCTCTCCCCCCACCCTCTCCCCCCACCCTCTCCCCCCACCCTCTCCGGGCACCCTCTCCCCCCACCCTCTCCCCCCACACTCTCCCCCCACCCTCTCCCCCCACCCTCTCCCCCCACCCTCTCCGGACACCCTCTCCCCCCACCCTCTCCCACCACCCTCTCCCCCCACCCTCTCCCCCCACCCTCTCCCCCCACCCTCTCCCCCCACCCTCTCCAGGCACCCTCTCCCCCCACCCTCTCCCCCCCACCCTCTCCCCCCACCCTCTCCCCCCACCCTCTCCCCCCACCCTCTCCCCCCACCCTCTCCCCCCACCCTCTCCCCCCACCCTCGTGGGCACCCTCTCCCCCCACCCTCTCCGGGCACCCTCTCCCCCCACCCTCTCCGGGCACCCTCTCCCCTCACCCTCTCCGGGCACCCTCTCCCCCCACCCTCTCCCCCCACCCTCTTCCCCCACCCTCTCCCCCCACCCTCTCCCCCCACCCTCTCCCCCCACCGTCTCCGGGCACCCTCTCCCCCCACCCTCTCCGGGCACCCTCTCCCCCCACCCTCTCCCCCCACCCTCTCCGGGCACCCTCTCCCCCCACCCTCTCCCCCCACCCTCTCCCCCCACCCTCTCCCCCCACCCTCTCCCCCCACCCTCTCCCCCGACCCTCTCCCCCCACCCTCTCCCCCCACCCTCTCCGGGCACCCTCTCCCCCCACCCTCTCCCCCCACCCTCTCACCCCACCCTCTCCGGGCACCCTCTCCCCCCACCCTCTCCCCCCACCCTCTCCCCCCACCCTCTCCCCCCACCCTCTCCCCCCACCCTCTCCGGGCACCCTCTCCCCCCACCCTCTCCGGGCACCCTCTCCCCTCACCCTCTCCGGGCACCCTCTCCCCCCACCCTCTCCCCCCACCCTCTTCCCCCACCCTCTCCCCCCACCCTCTCCCCCCACCCTCTCCCCCCACCGTCTCCGGGCACCCTCTCCCCCCACCCTCTCCGGGCACCCTCTCCCCCCACCCTCTCCCCCCACCCTCTCCGGGCACCCTCTCCCCCCACCCTCTCCCCCCACCCTCTCCCCCCACCCTCTCCCCCCACCCTCTCCCCCCACCCTCTCCCCCGACCCTCTCCCCCCACCCTCTCCCCCACCCTCTCCGGGCACCCTCTCCCCCCACCCTCTCCCCCCACCCTCTCACCCCACCCTCTCCGGGCACCCTCTCCCCCCACCCTCTCCCCCCACCCTCTCCCCCCACCCTCTCCCCCCACCCTCTCCCCCCACCCTCTCCCCCCACCCTCTCCGGGCACCCTCTCCCCCCACCCTCTCCCCCCACCCTCTCCACCCACCCTCTCCCCCCACCCTCTCCCCCCACCCTCTCCGGGCACCCACTCCCCCCACCCTCTCCCCCCACCCTCTCCCCCCACCCTCTCCGGGCACCCTCTCGCCCCACCCTCTCCCCCCACCCTCTCCCCCCACCCTCTCCCCCCACCCTCTCCCCCCACCCTCTCCCCCCACCCTCTCCCCCCACCCTCTCCCCCCACCCTCTCCCCCCACCCTCTCCGGGCACCCTCTCCCCCCACCCTCTACCCCCACCCTCTCCCCCCATGCTCTCCCCCCACCCTCTCCCCCCACCCTCTCCGGGCACCCTCTCCCCCCACCCTCTCCCCCCACCCTCTCCCCCCACCCTATCCCCCCACCCTCTCCCCCCACCCTCTCACCCCACCCTCTCCCCCCACCCTCTCCCCCCACCCTCTCCCCCCACCCTCTCCGGGCACCCTCTCCGGGCACCCTCTCCCCCCACCCTCTCCCCCACCCTCTCCCCCCACCCTCTCCCCCCACCCTCTCCCCCACCCTCTCCCCCGACCCTCTCCCCCCACCCTCTCCCCCCACCCTCTCCGGGCACCCTCTCCCCCCACCCTCTCCCCCCACCCTCTCACCCCACCCTCTCCGGGCACCCTCTCCCCCCACCCTCTCCCCCCACCCTCTCCCCCCACCCTCTCCCCCCACCCTCTCCCCCCACCCTCTCCCCCCACCCTCTCCGGGCACCCTCTCCCCCCACCCTCTCCCCCCACCCTCTCCACCCACCCTCTCCCCCCACCCTCTCCCCCCACCCTCTCCGGGCACCCACTCCCCCCACCCTCTCCCCCCACCCTCTCCCCCCACCCTCTCCGGGCACCCTCTCGCCCCACCCTCTCCCCCCCACCCTCTCCCCCCACCCTCTCCCCCCACCCTCTCCGGGCACCCTCTCCCCCCACCCTCTCCCCCCACCCTCTCCCCCCACCCTCTCCCCCCACCCTCTCCCCCCACCCTCTCCCCCCACCCTCTCCCCCCACCCTCTCCGGGCACCCTCTCCCCCCACCCTCTCCCCCCACCCTCTCCCCCCACGCTCTCCCCCCACCCTCTCCCCCCACCCTCTCCGGGCACCCTCTCCCCCCACCCTCTCCCCCCACCCTCTCCCCCCACCCTATCCCCCCACCCTCTCCCCCCACCCTCTCACCCCACCCTCTCCCCCCACCCTCTCCCCCCACCCTCTCCCCCCACCCTCTCCGGGCACCCTCTCCGGGCACCCTCTCCCCCCACCCTCTCCCCCCACCCTCTCCCCCCACCCTCTCCCCCCACCCTCTCCGGGCACCCTCTCCGGGCACCCTCTCCGGGCACCCTCTCCCCCCACCCTCTCCCCCCACCCTCTCCCCCCACCCTCTCCCCCCACCCTCTCCGGGCACCCTCTCCGGGCACCCTCTCCCCCCACCCTCTCCCCCCACCCCCTCCCCCCACCCTCTCCCCCCCACCCTCTCCGGGCACCCTCTCCGGGCACCCTCTCCCCCCACCCTCTCCCCCCACCCTCTCCCCCCACCCTCTCCCCCCACCCTCTCCCCCCACCCTCTCCCCCCACCCTCTCCCCCCACCCTCTCCCCCCACCCTCTCCGGGCACCCTCTCCGGGCACCCTCTCCGGGCACCCTCTCCCCCCACCCTCTCCGCACACCCTCTCCCCCCACCCTCTCCCCCCACCCTCTCCCCCAACCATCTCCGGGCACCCTCTCCGGGCACCCTCTCCCCCCACCCTCTCCCCCCACCCTCTCCCCCCACCCTCTCCCCCCACCCTCTCCACCCACCCTCTCCCCCCACCCTCTCCGGGCACCCTCTCCGGGCACCCTCTCCCCCCACCCTCTCCCCCCACCCTCTCCCCCCACCCTCTCCCCCCACCCTCTCCGGGCACCCTCTCCGGGCACCCTCTCCCCCCACCCTGTCCCCCCCACCCTCTCCCCCCACCCTCTCCCCCCACCCTCTCCGGGCACCCTCTCCCCCCACCCTCTCCCCCCACCCTCTCCCCCCACCCTCTCCCCCCACCCTCTCCCCCCACCCTCTCCCCCCACCCTCTCCCCCCACCCTCTCCGGGCACCCTCTCCCCCCACCCTCTCCCCCCACCCTCTCCCCCCACCCTCTCCCCCCACCCTCTCCCCCCACCCTCTCCGGGCACCCTCTCCCCCCACCCTCTGCCCCCACCCTCTCCCTCCACCCTCTCCCCCCACCCTCTCCCCCCATCCTCTCCCCCCACCCTCTCCCCCCACCCTCTCCCCCCACCCTCTCCCCCCACCCTCTCCCCCCACCCTCTCCCCCCACCCCTCTCCCCCCACCCTCTCCCCCCACCCTCTCCCCCCACCCTCTCCCCCGACCCTCTCCCCCCACCCTCTCCCCCCACCCTCTCCGGGCACCCTCTCCCCCCACCCTCTCCCCCCACCCTCTCACCCCACCCTCTCCGGGCACCCTCTCCCCCCACCCTCTCCCCCCACCCTCTCCCCCCACCCTCTCCCCCCACCCTCTCCCCCCACCCTCTCCCCCCACCCTCTCCGGGCACCCTCTCCCCCCACCCTCTCCCCCCACCCTCTCCACCCACCCTCTCCCCCCACCCTCTCCCCCCACCCTCTCCGGGCACCCACTCCCCCCACCCTCTCCCCCCACCCTCTCCCCCCACCCTCTCCGGGCACCCTCTCGCCCCACCCTCTCCCCCCACCCTCTCCCCCCACCCTCTCCCCCCACCCTCTCCGGGCACCCTCTCCCCCCACCCTCTCCCCCCACCCTCTCCCCCCACCCTCTCCCCCCACCCTCTCCCCCCACCCTCTCCCCCCACCCTCTCCCCCCACCCTCTCCCCCCACCCTCTCCCCCCACCCTCTCCGGGCACCCTCTCCCCCCACCCTCTCCCCCCACCCTCTCCCCCCACGCTCTCCCCCCACCCTCTCCCCCCACCCTCTCCGGGCACCCTCTCCCCCCACCCTCTCCCCCCACCCTCTCCCCCCACCCTATCCCCCCACCCTCTCCCCCACCCTCTCACCCCACCCTCTCCCCCCACCCTCTCCCCCACCCTCTCCCCCCACCCTCTCCGGGCACCCTCTCCGGGCACCCTCTCCCCCACCCTCTCCCCCCACCCTCTCCCCCCACCCTCTCCCCCCACCCTCTCCCCCCACCCTCTCCGGGCACCCTCTCCGGGCACCCTCTCCCCCCACCCTCTCCCCCCACCCTCTCCCCCCACCCTCTCCCCCCACCCTCTCCGGGCACCCTCTGCGGGCACCCTCTCCCCCCACCCTCTCCCCCCACCCCCTCCCCCCACCCTCTCCCCCCACCCTCTCCGGGCACCCTCTCCGGGCACCCTCTCCCCCCACCCTCTCCCCCCACCCTCTCCCCCCACCCTCTCCGGGCACCCTCTCCGGGCACCCTCTCCCCCCACCCTCTCCCCCCACCCTCTCCCCCCACCCTCTCCCCCCACCCTCTCCCCCCACCCTCTCCCCCCACCCTCTCCGGGCACCCTCTCTGGGCACCCTCTCCCCCCACCCTCTCCGCCCACCCTCTCCCCCCACCCTCTCCCCCCACCCTCTCCCCCAACCATCTCCGGGCACCCTCTCCGGGCACCCTCTCCCCCCACCCTCTCCCCCCACCCTCTCCCCCCACACTCTCCCCCCACCCTCTCCCCCCACCCTCTCCCCCCACCCTCTCCGGGCACCCTCTCCGGGCACCCTCTCCCCCCACCCTCTCCCCCCACCCTCTCCCCCCACCCTCTCCGGGCACCCTCTCCGGGCACCCTCTCCCCCCACCCTGTCCCCCCCACCCTCTCCCCCCACCCTCTCCCCCCACCCTCTCCGGGCACCCTCTCCCCCCACTCTCCCCCCACCCTCTCCCCCCACCCTCTCCCCCCACCCTCTCCCCCACCCTCTCCCCCACCCTCTCCCCCCACCCTCTCCCGCGGGGCACCCTCTCCCCCACCCTCTCCCCCACCCTCTCCCCCCCACCCTCTCCCCCCACCCTCTCCCGGCCACCCTCTCCCCTCCACCCTCTCCCCCCCACCCTCTCCCCCACCCTCTCCCCCCACCCTCTCCCCCTCTCTACCCTCTCCCCCCACCCTCTCCCCCCACCCTCTCCCCCACCCTCTCCCCCCCACCCTCTCCCCCCCACCCTCTCCCCCACCCTCTCCCCCCACCCTCTCCGGCACCCTCTCCCCCACCCTCTCCGCCACCCTCTCCCCCCACCCTCTCCCCCCACCCTCTCCGGCACCCTCTCCCCCCACCCTCTCCCCCACCCTCTCCCCCCACCCTCTCCCCCCACCCTCTCCCGCCCCACCCTCTCCCCCCACCCTCTCCGGGCACCCTCTCCCCCCACCCTCTCCCCCCACCCTCTCCCCCCACCCTCTCCCCCCACCCTCTCCGGGCACCCTCTCCCCCCACCCTCTCCCCCCACCCTCTCCCCCCACCCTCTCCCCTCACCCTCTCCCCCCACCCTCTCCCCCCACCCTCTCCCCCCACCCTCTCCGGGCACCCCTCCCCCACCCTCTCCCCACCCTCTCCCCCACCCTCTCCCCCCACCCTCTCCCCCCACCCTCTCCCCCCACCCTCTCCCCCACCCTCTCCCCCCACCCTCTCCCCCCACCCTCTCCGGGCACCCTCTCCCCCCACCCTCTCCCCCACCCTCTCCCCCACCCTCTCCCCCCACCCTCTCCCCCCACCCTCTCCCCCCACCCTCTCCCCCCACCCTCTCCCCCCACCCTCTCCCCCCACCCTCTCCCCCCACCCTCTCCCCGGGGCACCCTCTCCCGGGGCCACCCTCTCCCCCCACCCTCTCCCCCCTCCCTCTCCCCCCACCCTCTCCCCCCACCCCTCTCCCCCCACCCTCTCCCCCCACCCTCTCCCCCCACCCTCTCCCCCCACCCTCTCCGGGCACCCTCTCCCCCACCCTCTCCCCCACCCTCTCCCCCCACCCTCTCCCCCCCACCCTCTCCCCCCACCCTCTCCCCCCACCCTCTCTCCCCACCCCTCTCCCCCACCCTCTCCCCCCACCCTCTCCCCCACCGTCTCCCCCACCCTCTCCCCCGACCCTCTCTGGCACCCCCCTCTCCCCCCACCCTCTCCCCCCACCCTCTCCCCCCACCCTCTCCCCCCACCCTCTCCGGGCACCCTCTCCCCCACCCTCTCCCCCCACCCTCTCCCCCACCCTCTCCCCCACCCTCTCCCCCACCCTCTCCGGGCACACTCTCCCCCCACCCTCTCCCCCCACCCTCTCCCCCCACCCTCTCCCCCCACCCTCTCCCCCCCACCCTCTCCCCCCACCCTCTCCCCCCACCCTCTCCCGGGCACCCTCTCCGGGCACCCTCTCCCCCCACCCTCTCCCCCCACCCTCTCCCCCCACACTCTCCGGGCACCCTCTCCCCCCACCCTCTCCCCCCACCCTCTCCCCCCACCCCTCTCCCCCCACCCTCTCCCCCCACCCTCTTCCCCCACCCTCTCCCCCCACCCTCTCCGGGCACCCTCTCCCCCCACCCTCTCCCCCCACCCTCTCCCCCACCCTCTCCCCCCACCCTCTCCCCCCACCCTCTCCTCCCACCCTCTCCCCCCACCCTCTCCCCCCACCCCTCTCCCCCCACCCTCTCCCCCCACCCTCTCCCCCCACCCTCTCCCCCACCCTCTCTGGGCACCCCCCTCCCCCCACCCTCTCCCCCCACCCTCTCCCCCCACCCTCTCCCCCCCACCCTCTCCGGCACCCTCTCCCCCCACCCTCTCCCCCCACCCTCTCCCCCCACCCTCTCCCCACTCTAGGGGCACCCTCTCCCGGCACCCTCTCCCCCACCCTCTCCCCCACCCTCGGCCCTCCCCCCACCCTCTCCCCCCACCCTCTCCCCCCTCCCGCCACCCTCTCCCCCCACCCTCTCCCCCTCCCCCACCCTCTCCCCCCCACCCCTGCCTCCCCCCCACCCTCTCCCCCCACCCTCTCCCCACCCTCTCCCCCCACCCTCTCCCCCCACCCTCTCCCCCCACCCTCTCCCCCCACCCTCTCCCCCCACCCTCTCCGGCACCCTCTCCCCCACCCTCTCCCCCACCCTCTCCCCCCACCCTCTCCCCCCACCCTCTCGCACTCTCCCCCCACCCTCTCCCCCCACCCTCTCCCCCCACCCTCTCCCCCCACCCTCTCCCCCCCACCCTCTCCCCCCACCCTCTCCCCCACCCTCTCCCCACCCTCTCCCCACCCTCTCCCCCCACCCTCTCCCCCCACCCTCTCCCCCCACCCTCTCCCCCCACCCTCTCCCCACCCTCTCCCCCCACCCTCTCCCCCCACCCTCTCCCCCACCCCTCTCCCGCCACCCTCCTCCCCCGCACCCTCTCCCCCCACCCTCTCCCCCCACCCTCTCCCCCCACCCTCTCCCCCCACCCTCTCCCCCACCCTCTCCCCCACCCTCTCCGGCACCCTCTCCCCCCACCCTCTCCCCCACCCTCTCCCCCCACCCTCTCCCCCCACCCTCTCCCCCCCACCCTCTCCCGCACCCTCTCCCCCACCCTCTCCCCCCACCCTCTCCCCCACCCTCTCCCCCCACCCTCTCCCCCCCACCCTCTCCCCCACCCTCTCCCCACCCTCCCCCCCACCCTCTCCCCCCACCCTCTCCCCCCACCCTCTCCCCCCACCCTCTCCCACCTGGCACCCTCTCCCCGCCACCCTCTCCCCCACCCTCTCCCCTCTCCCCCCACCCTCTCCCCCCACCCTCTCCCCCCACCCTCTCCCGGCCCCGCCACCCTCTCCCCCCACCCTCTCCCCCCACCCTCTCCCCCCACCCTCTCCCCCCACCCTCTCCCCCCACCCTCTCCCCCCACCCTCTCCCGTGGCACCCTCTCCCGGGCACCCTCTCCCCCCACCCTCTCCCCCCACCCTCTCCCCCCCACACTCTCCCGGGCACCCTCTCCCCCCACCCTCTCCCCCCACCCTCTCCCCCCACCCTCTCCCCCCCACCCTCTCCTCCCCCCACCCTCTCCCCCCACCCTCTCCCCCCCACCCTCTCCAGG